>NC_069503.1:566224989-566254989 GCF_027579735.1 Bombina bombina
TCTTAAAAATTCGAAAATCGAATGTTATTTGCAGTTTTCGAATGTCACTTTCGAATTCGAATGTTTATAATTATATCGAATGTCCACATTCGAAATTTCTAATTTAACATTCTATTTAACAAATACTATTCAGAAGTTCAATAGTTCGTGTGGTAGGGCGGGAATCTAGTAAATTGATACATAATAGATACAAATATATAATTTTGAATGTTTCCATATAGAATATTGCATAATTCGAATATTACACTTAAAGAAAGCATTAGAAATACTATTACAAACATATAAATTTGAATTTTTGAAAAGAATATTTTCGAATGTAATCGTAAAATTCTAAACCGAACATTCCAAAATCGAATGTTAGAATGTTATGTAAACATTCGAAATTCGATTTGAACGAACGAATGTGTTAAAATTTGTGCCGTTTTTCGAATGTTGCGAAACATTCGCCCATCCCTAGTTATCAATCACCTCAGTCTGATCAGTTTGGGATGATTTTAATCTGCCACCTCTGAGATGGAAAAAAAGGTTAAGAAGCAGTTTATTAAAGGGATATGGAACATTGCTCTTTAGGAAAAACAAATATGTTAAATTAAAGTAAACATAGAAAGAAGCAGATTGTGTAAAAAACAACAACTAGCAAACAACTTATTTGTTTTCTTGCAAAATGAGCACTCACAAAATGAGAAATTATCAGTGTAGCTACTACCCCCGAAATAGAAGAGCTGACATGATGATAACTTAAAGGGACAGTCTACACTAAAATTGTTATTGTTTAAAAAGTTAGATAACGCTTTTCCTACCCATCTACATTTCTGCCTGTTTCTAAACCACTATAGACAGCCTCTTCATCACATGCTTTTTTATTTGCTTTTCACAACAGGAGACTGCTAGTTCATGTGGGGCATATAGATAACATTGTGCTCACGCCCGTGGGTTCTGCACAACACAGCTAAAATGCCAGTCAATAGATAATAAATAAAAAGTCATGTGATCAGGGGGCTGTCAAAAGAGGCTTAGATACAAGGTAATCACAGAGGTTAAAAGTATATTAATATAACCATGTTGAATGGGTAATAAAGGGATTATCTATCTTTTTTTTTTAAAAAAAAATTTTATCTTTTATTGAGGTTTTGCGTAAGGTAAAACATAAATTGCACGTCTTGCAACAATAAATGACAAGAATTTGATTAACATTGATATACATAAGGAGAACATTGACTGAAAAAAAAAACATAGACTCTATAAACCTCCATTTTATAATAATACTGTCATAAGTGACTGCTGGGCAGGCCACTTTTGGACCTTATGATAACAAATAGGTGTAAAGAATGTTCCTAATAGTGATAATCATGAATTATAGAAAGCTATAGAAAAATGGTGTAGTGATCATATAGGGAAATCTAGGGACATATATCTAAAATATTCCTTCATGAGATAGAAGATAAATGGGTTACCACGGCCAGTATATTATTTAGTTTCACCAGAAGTTAACAACAAGATGTTATTTCTGTCTGTAATAGTCTCAAATGTACTAGGGGTATACCTCATATGGAATCAGATAAGTAACTATTAGGTGGAGACATAGAGGCGTTTAGCTGCATATGCGATATATAGAATTGAAAGTTTGTCCGAAAAACTACATACTTAATTCACATCATGACACCCTTAGAGATATTATGTTATTGGGTAACTAAGGTTGTCAGGGTTAAGAACTGACTGTAGTCTTTATTCCAACCTCCCTATCTATCTTTTTTAACAATAAAAATTTTTGAGTTGACTGTCCCTTTAAGGGGCATTCTGCCTCTTCTGAGCATAAACAAAATTAACTTCCTGTTTCTCTAGTATCCACTGAATATTAAACCCCAGCTCATGTTACTCTAGAAGATTTATGACATCCACAATATATGCTTTTATGTAGGGACCACAACCTGCTTGTGGGGCTGTGACAGGAAATAATGGACCCTGCAAGAATTAAGTTAAAAAAAAGAAAGAAAAGGTTAAATCCTTTTTAAATTATGAATACTACGTATTACATTGATTTCTATTAAAGCAACAGTCAAGTCCAAAATAAACTTAGGATTCAAATAGGGCATGTAATTTTAAACAAATTTCCAATTTACTTTTATCACTAATATTGCTTTGTTCACTTGGTATTCTTAGTTGAAAGCTAAACCTAGGTAGGCTCATATGCTAATTTCTTAGACTTTGATGGCCGTCTCTAATCTGAATGCATTTTGACCACTAGAGGGCGTTAGTTCATGTATGTCATATAGATAACATTGAGCTAACGCACGTGAAGTTACCTAGGCGTTGGCACTGATTGGCTAAAATGCAAGTCTTTCAAAAGAACTGAAATAAGGGGGCATTCTGCAGAGGCTTAGATACAAGGTAATTACAGAGGCAAAAAGTATATTACTATAACTGTGTTTGTTATGCAAAACAGGGGAATAGGTAATAAAGGGATTATCTATTCTGGTGTTGACTGTCCCTTTAAGTATGACCCACTGCTTGGTGGGGGTTTTTTTATTACAGCAGTGAAACAAATTGTTTCATAACCCTTTAAATTATGTTTGCAGACTCACATGAGCAAGCCTGGACCACAGGTGCTCTAAAGCTTCATAAATGAGCCCCTTAGAATATTCAGTTACATATAATTGTGTTCTGCAGTTGTTTTGTTATTCAAAATCTTCTTCTATGTAGTCATTATTTATGCAGCTTTAATTGACAAAGTTTATTTTCCTCATTACACATTATAGAGTTGTTTAGCTTTTTACCCTTTAAATCACAATCTCATAAAGAGTTAGTGTTCTTCACATCTGTAGAGGCGTTTCAGTTTTAATTAACATATCTTTGTGAAATAACTCTGAAATATTTAACTTCACCAACATAACTTTTAAGTTGTTGAAAATATTTTTGGCTGTTAACAATGATCTGTGCTGTTGTGTGAAAATATCAAGATTTGCGAAGAGCCTAAAGACAAAAGACAGCAATTAGTCATTTGTTAACAGTGAAATCTAATGTCAGAATTCCCTCTAGGGTTTAGCTGTTACGCTGAATCTGTTAATTGCTCTTTTGAATCAAGACCTTTTGGGTGTCTGGTTTTAATTAAATAAACAATACAAAAGTAAAAGGATAAAAGTGCATGAATAAATATTCCAAATATAACCAATGAACACTGTAGTTTTGGGTAATCAACAAATGCATGATACAAACACAATGCAATAACACTGAACTTATAGTCTGAACTTCAAATGAGTAGTAGATTTATTTCTGACAAATTTCAAATTTCTGTTTATTTCCACTCCTGCTGTATTATGTGATAGCCATCAGCCTATCACAAATGCATATACACTGTGAATTCTTGCACATGCTCAGTAGGAGCTAGTGACTCAAAAAGTGTAATTATAAAAAGATTGTGCACATTTTGTTAAAAGAAGATAATAGGTAAGTTCTTTTAAATTGCATGCTCTATCTGAATCCCTTTAAATAGTGTACTTTTCCCTTAAAAGAAAAGTAAACACCTTGAAATTTCTGTTTTGCTGCTATAGAATAATAACATATAAACCTAGTGTAGATTTTTATAACAAATTCATTTCCACTTAAGTTGTTCTATGGTCAAACTCCACCCATCATATTCTTTATTTGGATTTTAGTCTGCAGACAACAAGGCTAGCTGCGATCATAATGTTAGTATAAAATGCAGCTATCAGTTAAAGGGACAGTCTACACCAGTCATGTGATCTGACAGCCCCCTGATCACATGACTTTTTATTTATTATCTATTAACTTGAATTTAAGCCAATTAGTGGTCTGTTGTGATAATTCTTAAATAACTCCCCGAGCATGAGCACAATTTTATCTATATAACTCACATGAACTTGCACTCCCCTGTTGTGAAAAGCAAATAAAAAAAGCATTCAGATAAAAGGCAGCCTTCAAGGGCTTAGAAATTAGCATATGAGCCTACCTAGGTTTAGCATTAAACTAAGAATACCAAGAGAACAAAGCACATTTGATAATAAAAGTAAATTGGAAAGTTGTTTAAAATTTCATGTCCTATCTGAATAATTAAAGTTTAATTTTGATTAGACTGTCCCTTTAAAGCCAGTTAGGTAAAGGCCTGTAGCAGGATTAACTTTGAGAAGTCTGCAGGGTGCATTTTAAGTTCTGACAATTTGAAAATCCGTAATTTTCAGAGATAAATCACATAAAAGGGGACAAAATAAATAATAAAAGTATAGTGAAAAGTGGTTTCATTACTCATAACAAGATTTTATATAAAAATGTCAAGGTGTTTTACAGTCTCTTTTAAATACAATTTTAATTTAGGGTTAAGGGCATAATTTAATAAGAATAATGTTAATATATGTGAACTATTTTGTAATCAAGAGTGTTCACAGGATAGTCCTTAGAATGTGATATATATGGTAATATATAGATGCATAAGAACACTCTGTTAATGAGGATAATTTACATTTTTTTAATCATCTTGACATAAACGCTTTGCATGTTTTTCCCTAGCAGCAACTCCTCATTTATTATCTTTTGACAATTTTGTTTTAAAACTATGTGATGTCCTAAAACAAAATGTCTAATTGTTCATGTAAAAAAAAACTTTAATTACTTGTTTCTTTATATTTAGTAAACAATAGTTATAGAGAACAAACATTAATATGGTTTTTACCAAATTGAAATTTTAAAACAATACAATATAAGATAAATGTTTTCATAGCCAAAAAATTGCTAATGTAGGGTAGTAAAAAATACCCTATAACTACATACCCCGCAAGGGACACAATTAACACATTGAGATTGTAATATAAAATTTTTAATTAAAGGAACACCAAGCCCAATTTTTTTCTTTCATGATTCAGATAGAGCATGCAATTTTAAGCAACTTTCTAATTTACTCCTGTTATCAAATTTTCTTCGTTCTCTTGCTATCTTTATTTAAAAAGCAGGAATGTGATGCATAGGAGCCGACCCATTTTTGGTTGAGAACCTAGGTTATGCTTGCTTATTGGTGGCTAAATGTCAGCCACCAATAAGCAAGCACTATCCATGGTGCTATACCTAAAATGGGCTGGCTGCTAAGATTTACATTCCTGTTTTTTAAAAAAAAAAAAAAGATAGCAAGAGACCGAAGAAAAAATTATAATAGGAGTAAATTAGAAAGTTGCTTAAAATTTCATACTCTATCTGAATCATTAAATAGAAAATGTGGGTTTAGTGTCCCTTTAAGGATAGAAAAACAACTATGCAAAAATGTTTCATTGTTTTTGATTTGTCTGAAAATTGTGGATTTTTCAGACCTGGAAATTGAAAGCACGTTGCAGGGTTAGGGGTCCCTAATAAGCAGTTTGCTATTCTTTCAGTTCTAATGAATTCCAAGAATGGTTATTTTGTTAACAAAATGATAGTGGTATGCCCTATATTCTTCAGAAGCAAGTCTGGGATTGGCTCCTTCAAATAAGGAAAATGGTCGGTGGAGTTTGATTATTAAAAAACAATTTCAGCAAACAATGTGTTAAATTGTTCTAATAATTCTCAGACTCTGCTAATCTACTGGAAGTCTGCAGAAATAAATAGGTTTATAAAAAGTATTTACTGTCTCTTTAAATAGAGGACAAATTAATATGAGAGACGGCTCCATTATTAATTGCAGCAATTTGGTAAAACCCCCAGAAGAAGCAGCAACAGGGCAGGTGGAATGTGGAATTACATATGAAAAGTATCATTTAAACTTTGACAAGAGATCATGACCTAAATATGTGTAGCTTATGTGCAGGAATAGAGATAGAACATATGAATAAACCCTTCAAGCTTATTGAGGTAATAGAGAGACATAGTCTAATGGAATTTAGGAATGTCTGGGATATACATGAAGCTATTCTGTAAGTCTAGTTTCCCCTTAATGAGTTTCCAATGACTTATACCAGATGCAGAGTATAAAATATATGAGAAATAGCTCCTTTAGGTATATTTTTGCAATAGCTGTTTCTGTTACTTGAAACCATACTCCAATGAAATGGACTGTGCTTTGGGTAGAGCAGACATTAGTTTATCTCAATAAACATAGTAAGACCAATACTTTGAGACTGATGATTAAAAATTTGTCAGGATAGAGAGAAATCACACAAAATCTTTGGGGGCTTTTTTTGAGTGTTATATTGCAATTTCCTTACACAAGATACAAGTTTCCTCTTGCCTCTAGGATTAAACACAAAATCCTCACTCTGACATACAAAGCTCTCAACTGCACTGCTCCCCCCTACATTTCAGAACTTGTCTCCAGATACTCTCCCTCCCGTCCCCTTCGATCAGCTCAGGATCTCCTCCTCTCTTGTTACTTCCTCACATTCCCGTTTACAGGACTTCTCCAGACTGGCCCCCATCTTGTGGAACTCCCTGCCTTGCTCCACAAGACTCTCCCCTAGTTTTAACAGCTTCAAGCGCTCCCTAAAGACTCTACTATTCAGGGATGCTTACAACCAACACTAACCTTTCCTAACTCCATTGCTTTCCCCTTGAACCCATTAGAATGTAAGCCTATGAGCCCAGCTGTTTGCAGATCGCCTTCATAAGAGCCAACTACAACAATGAAACTCTCAGCAGGGCCCTCTACCCACTTGATCCCTGCAAAAGCTATCCTGTATATTGACTATGTTTACAGCACTGCGGAATCTGTTGGCGCTCTACAAATACCTGATAATAATAATAATGGATGTGTTTCTCATTCAAATACGTAACCCTATATAGCTAGATGAATAGTTATGAAGCTAAAATTTGCCTTTCTAAAATTATTTGAGGGACCTAGTCATATCGACAAGACGTCTTAGATCATCTTGCCAGAGTGGAGAGCTTTAGATCATCAGGTCATTAAAAATGGAATAAAAACATTTTCGTACCTCTCAGTTCAAACCACTTTTGGAGAATGATTTTTTCTAGCTGGTGATTGATGCCTGCACACATTTGTCCCTTGTGATTGGCTAACAAGATGTGTTCATCTAGCTGCCAGTTAGAGCAATGTTGTTCCTTCATCAAAGGACAACATGTGAATGAGCAAACTTGATAAAAGAAGTAAATTTGAAAGTTGTTTAAAATTATATTTTCTATCCAAATCATGAAATACATTTTTGGGGTTTCCTGTCCCTTTAAGTAATGGTTACTGTACCATTACGTAAGTATTGAAATTTTCAATATAGGTGGGGCTATATCAGGCATAACAAGATATTTCAAATGACAAAATCAAGGTAAAGAAACTATCTGTAAACCATTCAAAGGGACACTAAATTCAGAATTAAACTATCATGATTCAGATAGATAGATTCAAACAACTTTCCAATTTACTTCCATTAACAAAATGTGCACAGTCTTTTTATATTTACACTTTTTGAGTCACCAGCTACTGTGGTTATTAATTAGTTTAATGGATTTTTAATTTATACTAAATATAATTCTATGGTAAAACCACTAAACAAATACAAGTAAGTTGTGAAATAAACACTATTAAAGGGTCTCCATTGTTTCCAAATAGTTTATTAGGAATCAATATATGTTAATAATAAGAGAAATATTTACAGATATATATACACATCTATTTTACAGCAAAGCAGTCCAAATAATGAATACAGGGCAACTCTACCACAACCCCAATTTGTTCAACACTGCTAAAATAATCACAGAATTTTATCCCAAAGGAATATACTTAGCCAAATTCTCGAATGTGTCCAACATCAGCCATCCTTTTAGGAACAGGATAAGAAGAGAGCGATAGGTTTTGGTGTTCCAGTTTTTTCATACCCCAATTCAATAGGAAGTGGTTTATCAAATGCCACTGAAAGGCTATTGGAAGTGTCCTCCTTAGACAGAGACTAGGCCAAAGAATAAATAATAAGAATTAACTACTTGAATATTCAATTTTAAAACCAGCTATGTGAATTGCCAGGGATAAAATCTGTGAGCTATATTTTAATAAATAAAGAGGGATAGAACCAGTCTTATGTCTCCAGGACCGATAATCACTTTTTCATAACATTGTGTACAAGCCTCTGACCCAAAGGAGCTCTTATGAACCATACACACCTTTATAATAATCCCAAGTGACTGTCCTCAATACATGCAAGCAAAGAACACACGTTGTCTTACCAGGGAGCAGGGACTCGTTTCTTTCGATCACTAGGATCCACAACCGAGCCTGTCGGCAAGCGTTCCACGTGTGTATGCGCCACTTATGTCACACTTCCGGGACATAAGAGATGAGCAGGACAGAGCAGGTGCTGGCTCGCAATGTTGGTCCATAGGTGCAAAAGATCATTTCCAACTGGTGTAGAGTATAATAACGATGAGGAGAAGAAATGCTCAGTAAAAGTTCAATTTATTTATACATCCAACAATTTAAAAAGCTTCACAGAGAAAACAAGTGTAGGTGAGAGTAGAACCATGGGCTTACACGTTTCCACTGGGAGCCGTAATCATAGCCTATGATTACGGCTCCTAGACAAAACACGTAAGCCCGCGGTGCTACGCTCAACTGCACTTGTTTCTCTCTGTGAAGCTTTTTAAATTGTTGGATGTATAAATAAATTGAACTTTTAACTGAGCATTTCTTCTCCTCATCGTTATTATAAGCTATATTTTAATAACAGCTAGATTAATATTCCAGTGATAAAATGTCACCATAGTTACTACTGAGCATGTGCAAGAATTCACAGACTATACATATATGCATTCTTGATTGGCTGATGGCTGTCACATGACACAGGAGGAGTGGAAATTTACCTAACTTTGAAATTTGTCGGGAAAAAAATCTACCATTCATTTGAAGTTCAGACTAAGTGCTATTGCGTTGTCTTTTGATCATGCAAATTTACTCTGTTTACTGGTCCTTTAATCCAGCAGGTAAAATCATTAGGAGCACATTAAAAGAGAGACACAGTATCCTATCACTTTAAAGGGACAGTCTACCCTAAAATTGTTATTGTTTAAAAAGATAGATAATGCCTTTTACTACCCATTCCCCAGCTTTGCACAACCAACATTGATATAATAATATACTTTATTTCATTTAAACCTCTAAATTTCTGCCTGTTTCTAAGCCACTATAGACAGCCTCTTATCACATGCTTTTGTATTTGCTTTTCACAACAGGATACTGCTAGTTCATGTGGGCCATATAGATAACATTGTGTCTACGCCCGAGGAGTTATTTAAGATTTAGCACAACACAGTCAATAGATAATAAATAAAATGTCATGTGATCAGGGGGCTGTCAGAAGATGCTTAGCTAAAAGTTAATCACAGAGGTAAAAAGTATATTAATATAACTGTGTTAGTTATGCAAAACTGGGGAATGGGTAATAAAGGAATTATCTATATTTTAAAACAATACAAATTCTATTGTAGACTGTTCCTTTAAGATTTTAGATAGCTATGTTCTTGTTTGATACCTTAAAGGATTAAAAAACTCAGGTTTAATATATCTTTTCTAAACATGCATATTAAGTAAAGGACATATATAAAACACTTCCCATTTACTTTTTTTATCAAAACGAAGCCGGTAAGTTATTTAAAATATAAAATATTTTTTCCAAGATGACGTCTGAAATGACAACCCATATTTATGGGCTGTCCGACATGCAAAATTTAACACTCCCACAAATATATATATAATGCGAGTCTCCGGCGAAACTGTGAAGAATGGTGACAGCAGAGTTTCAAGGTTCAGGAATGCGCTTGCGAGGTAGAATCAGCAATTTAAGCGCATGCGTGGCTATGTGCGCATACATAACAGAGAGATCTCGGGTTGCCCACCGTGATTGGTTAATGCAAATTAGCCTCACGGTGGGTTTGGAAAGGAGCCAATATTCGGAGCAAGATAGCAGTGAAACTGCAGAAAATGGACAGCGCAAGGTATTTGAGAATATTGTGTGTGTATATTTAACTAAAGGATGCTGTTAAGAAAAAAATATGCCTTTACTATCCCTTTAAGCACATGATAGTTTGTTACTCGTAATAATTTATGTTTGAGACTGGTTTATATGCCCTGTTTATGCTTCTTTGTGCAGCAGAATACCTATCATATGCTGATGTGTTCTATCAAGAATGGAACAGCTGCCCACATTTGGTTTCTCTTGCGTTACTTTTCTATCACTTCAATGCTTTAAAGATGTCTGGAGTAGCACTGCACTGGCATGAGGGAGTGTTTATAACAGATATTATAAGCAAAAAGTGTGAAGCTAATTTGCATAGGGGAAATCCTTACTCAGAATTCTCTACTCCAACGGGAACATTATTAAAGGACCACTAATACAGTAGAATTGCATAATTAACAGTACATAATAAATAGACAACGCAATAACACATACTCTGAATTTCACAAAAGCAGTAGATTTTTTTTCTAGCAAATGTACTTTTCTCCCATTTGCCAGCCCCCTGTATCATGTGACAGACACCAGTCAATCACAGACTAGTATACGTATTCCATGTGCACATGTTCAGTAGTAGCTGATGCCTCAAAAACGTTTGTATATAAAAAGATTTTGCTAAACTTTATAATGGAAGTAAATTGGAAAGATTCTTAAAATGATTTTGTTCAAATGTGCTAGTCAACCATTAAACTTCTAATTTAAGCAAAAAAAAATGATCCCAGACAGATTAGTCGGCAAAGATTGACAAGCTCTGCTCTTATGCAATTGGTGTTGTAAGAACAAGGGGAGCTGTTGGCAGATGCTTCCATGCTTCCTCTTGAGCCCTGAATGCAAATAGACAGGTCCCTTGGCCATCCGCTATTTTTTAAAGGGATAGTAAACACCAAAAATGTTATTGTTTAAAAAGATAGATGTTCCCTTTACAGGTAGCCCTCAGTTTTCGCCGGGGTTAGGTCCCAGAAGGAATGGTTGTAAATCAAAACTGTTGTAAATTGAAACCCAGTTTATAATGTAAGTCAATGGGAAGTGAGGTTCCAGGCCCCTCTCAAAATTGTCATAAGTAACACCTAATACATTATTTTTAAAGCTTTCAAATGAAGACTTTAAATGCTAAACAGCATTATAAACCTAATAAAATAATCACACAACACAGAATATATAATTAAACAAAGTTAAATGAACAAAAACATTTGCTAAACAGCATTATAAACCAAATAGAATAATCACACAGATCAATCAACACAGACTTCACTTGCATTTTTCTGAAAACAGTTCTCTCTATGCATTCCAATCTGGACTGATTTATAGACAGGAAGATCTTGTTCCTTTGAAATCTGCTCGATAGCTCAGGTCTGGTTAAACTGATTAATTTCAGCTTGCTTGGCTTTGCTGCAAGACAGCTCCACCTACTGGCTATTTTAATAAATGCACTGCTTATCAATGCTTTTCAATAGCAGTCACATGACTGGAAAAAAAGGTTGTTATTCTGAAACGGTGTAAATTGAACCGTTGTAAAACGAGGGCCACTTGTATTTACCATTCCTAAGTTTTGCATAATCAACACTGTTATAGAAATATACTTTTTACCTTTGTAATTACCTTGTATCTAAGCTTCTGCAAACTGCCTCCTTATCTCAGATCTTTTGGCAGACTTGCATTTCAGACAATTAGTGCTGACTCTTAAATAACTCCACGTGCATGAGCACGTTATCTATATCAAACACATGAACTAATGCCCTCTAGCTGTGAAAAACTGTCAAATGCATTCAGATTAGCGGCGGCCTTCAAGGGCTAAGAAATTAGCATATGAGCCTACCTAGGTTTAGCTTTCAACTAAGAATAACAAGAGAACAAAGCAAATTTGATTATAAAAGTAAATTAGAAAGTTGTTTAAACTTTTATGATTCAGATAGGGCATGTAATTTTAATTTGTACTTTACTATCCCTTTAAATGGAGGCATGGCCTTATAAACTAAATGTGCCTCTAGGCTGGATTTCTATCATTATCTATGGTATTTCCTTTTACATGAATAAAATATATCCAGACAATAATGTGTTGAACAGTAAACCATAGAGACATTTTTTTTTGATGAATAAAGCAAATCAATGCTGCACATATATAAATAAAGCAGATTTGAAAGTACAAAAAAAAAAATGTATCCGCAAAATGTAGTTATTAACACCGTTGCATGCACTACTGCCATACAGTGATCTAGAAACATGCACACTCCTGAGAGTACCTCCCAATAGACTCATGAAAAGGAGCTAAGTTTTAACAAGAGGAACAAGAAAAATAAATAATTTGATAATAAAATCACATCTGAAAGTTTTAAAAAAAATGTTCTGTATGAATTATGAAATTTGAATTCCCAGAATTTTTATTGATTTATTCTCAGTATTTATCAGTCATTAAATACATTTGTAGAATTGTATTCCCTTTGTTGGATACATGTTTTATCTTATTATGTGTTTTATTTATATTAAAAGGACAGTAAACACCTTGTAATTACATGGCAATTCTGTTGTGTTGCTATGGAATAAAATGTCAGCCTAGTCTTCACAATTTTAAAACATGTTAACATTGTTTTAATTACAATAGTTTATCAATAGCTAAACTCCACCCACCATTTGCCTTATTTGGAGGAGCCAATCTGAGCTTTAGTCCACAGACAACTAGGCTAGCCCCTGTAATAAAGTTAGTATAAGGTGCATTGTAGTTATCAGTAGTTATCAGTTAAAGGGATAGTAAACCCCAATAATTTTCTTTTATGATTCAGATAGAACATACCATTTTAAACAACTTTCCAATTTAATTCTATTATCAAATTGTCTTCATTCTCTTGTTATCCATTGCTGAAGAGTCAGCATTGCACTACTGACAGGAAGCTGAAAATATCTATTTAGCCAATCACAAGAGACAAATTTGTGCAGGCACCAATTAGCAGCAGCTCCCACTAGTGTATGATATGTGTGTATTCATTTTTTAACAAGGGATACTAAGAGAACAAAGCACATTTGAAAATAGAAGTGAATTTAAAAGTGTCTTAAAATGACACGCTCTATCTGAATCATGCAAGTTTAATTTTCACTTTCCTAATTATTAAAAGACAATTTGAGATAGATATGTAGCACGGTTAGCCTTGATAAGTCAGCTGGGTGAATTTTAAGTTGAGAATCAGAGGCAAATGACATGTTTGTGTCCCTTGTCCTTGTAGTATGGGTTTGACACCCTTAGCAAACAAAAAACGTTCTATGATATAATTCTGAAGAATAGAAGAATGTGATATGATCTGCCCATTGGTACAATTAATATTGCTGTTTTTTATATACATTTTTAATAAAATGATACCCTGATCAGTGTAGTAATCTTTTATTTTTTATTATGGATATTTTTGGATGGCTGAACAGAACAGAGCGCTAGCCTACTTTTTAAATGTTATGAAGGTGCCAACTTTGCTTATAGCCTTTTTAGAACGGCTTATTTGTTTATTTTTTAAGCACAGAAACAGCAACAGATGCTCCTCATTTCTTCATTTCTTCTGCCCAATTAATCTGCATGAATGGGTAAGCTTGGGTGTAGTGAAGCCCACATATCAAGTAACATCACACCATTATTCTTTTAGCTGCTTTCTGCCTGGCAGTTACGTCTCTGTTGTGCAGTGCTCCTTCCTAATGAGTAGTGACAGTGGGAACTGAAGGGGGGACCAGAGGAAACAGCCTAGGACACATGGTACAACCAGAATTGTCATTATGTGGAAATAAGTGAGCCATAGCACCCACCACCTTCCCCTAGTGATTGCCCCTGACACACACACATAATTGTTAGGAGAGAGAACACAAATCAACCCCACTCTGGATTACACTAAACCTGATTAGAGGAGGTGCAGGAAATAAAATCAAGGACTATAAGCAGGAGGGAAGGAGATGGGTCTCTGTTTAAAAAGGCAATTGTCCTTTGTATAATGCTGCAATATATATGTTTTTCTTCTTGTGAATCTATGTGAGCGCATGCTTTGAAAGTTTGGGGCATATCTTATAGAACCAGGCAGAAGAAATCCATAATATAGGTGCAGTTCTATGAAAGTTCTGTAGGAGGTGAAAAGAGGTCAATTAATAAAAGGAATCACTCTTCCATAGACAAAGTAAGTCACCCCTATGACTAAAGAATGCAGAGTATATGTAGGATAATCTCTTAGGAGTGCAGAAATGCAGAAATGCAGAGGAACTAATATCACTATATACCAATAATGCGCGTGTAAAATATTCAGAAAATAACCCAAATATTCAATGGCTAATAAAAGATATTTCTCTACCTAGATTATATGTGGATATGTGAAAAGAGGTAAGTAATGCTAGGGTTGCATTATTGTTTTTCAAGCTGTTTTCAGAACACTTTTTAAGGGGTTGTAGTGTCAGTGGCAAGCTATAGGTGTTGCAATTCAAGAACATACAATAGATCTGTGCAGACCCAGAGCAACCTCATTTCATTTGGCTGATGTTCTGTTTCTCGTCTGACAACTCTTCAAGCATTATATTATTTGGTTTGCCAGCATTAGTCTCTCTTCCCCACAAAATGTGGACTGCAACTGATTATTGCTCTGTCTCTAGAACTACTAGCAGCTGCACCAGATGACATACACTGCAGAAACTAGGTGAGATTGTTCCTTATCATCTCTCTTATCAGCAATACAGAGGGCAAAATACATATCTATAGATACTGTGTCAGGGGTCCACCTTGCCATTAGGCTGTGTGTGTATATGTGTGTGGGATACAAATTAGTATGGATATGTGACTCTCTGTTCAAGTGACTGACTTTAAAGGGACAGTAAAGTCATAATTAAACATTCATGATTTAGAATGAGCATACTTTCCAATTTACTTCCATTATTTAATTTGTTTATTTCTCTTGTTATCCTTTGCTGAAAGTTTTATCTAGGAAAGCTCAGGAGCAGCAAAAGCCCATGTTCCAAGCTGCTAATTGGCAAATTAGAGGTAGATTTATCAAGCAACGGATGCTGCAATCTGCCCCTGAAGTTTTAGGTCCACCTAAAACTTAAGTTAAGAAGCAGCGGTCTTAACCCATCCGCCACCACCCCAATTGGATTCGATCGGGATGATTGACACCCCCTGCTAGCAGCCGATTGGCCTGAAATGTGCAGGGGCGGAATTGCACAAGCATTTCACCCCATAGAGTGCAACTGCTCGTAAAGTATCTCTTCATTTTAGTATAGAAAACACTACTCTCCTCCATTGTTTATTCAGACAGAAATATGGCATAAAATCAAACCTCCTTGTTTGGTACAGCAGCAGCAGGTTTTTAACTGCCGAATAATATAAAAAGTTTTTAAAAAGACTTTAAAATAAATCTATCTGGAATTCCTATGATATCCATAGAGAAGATACTGGCTTTGCATAGTAGGAAGTGTATTATGCATTTTTCATTTGTGTGTTTACATTTGGCTGTTACAAATAAATATTCCCTATTCACATGACATAGTTGGAAAACAAAAAACAAAACATATTTATAGAAAAACATATTTGAGTAAAAAAAAAAATACTTTGCTCTTTTTGATGTTATCATCTTGAAATATTTGCAAAGCATTAATTCATTATAGCTATTTAGTTTCAGTTAAGCTGATTTATATTTCTGGCTCTACTCCTTATGACAATGGAATTTTGGGTAACTTTCATAATGAGCATTTTTAAAACAGTCTTTGCAGTCCAATTATGGAAATTTCAGTCTTAGGCAATCTAATCCATGTATTAAATCAGAAAACAATTTTTATTTTTTCTAGTAAATTGGCAGTGGTTCAAGAAATTAAATTGAATTTTGAAATGGACATATATTCCTTGTCTGCATGGATATGTGTTTTATTTGATTAACTCGTTATTGGAATCTGTATAATTATTGTAAGCTAAAAATATAGGTATAGTTTTCAGTTTACTCATTTTATAAATCAGTCACTGTAATTTATTACACAAATATTTTGTAACTGAATATAATCAGCTACAAAATAGATATGCCCTATTGTCAAAGAGGATATAAACGTTTATGCAAGAAGCTACAAGAAATTGCAGATAAAGTTTTTTTGCTTTTTTGGACAGCGGGGTTTTTGTGTCCCTTTCTTCTTTTTTTTGTGTGTGAAATTAAAATGACATATTTTAATTTGATTTCTGATTAAACATTGAACTATGTTTGATATTTAAAGTGAATCTAAATTTTCATGTGAAAGTGCCCGTTTTTTAAAAAAACTATTAAAAACAGGGACACTTTCATTCATGAAAATTGACATTGCACCGGATTTTAAAAATACTTACCTTTTTCTTCTGAAACGCCTGATCTCTGATGCCCCCGCCTGCTTCTTCCTTAACTTACCTAGCAATGACGAAACCGGCTTCCTCCAATCATGACATTGCCTCAGGCAATGATTCCCCCGGGGGGAAGCCTTGATTAGAGGATGCCGGAATCATCATTGCTGAGGTATGAAGAGGCTTGCAAAGTTTACATTCACTTTAAGTTAAGGTTATGGCTGAGATTTAAAGTGAAGGTAAAGTTTCATCTATTATATTGTTTCCCCTGTAAGTACTCTAAAATTTAATGGGACTTTAATTCATGATTTTTTTCAAATCGCTATATTTATTTTGCTTTTAACGTTTATTAATCCTTTTCTGAACACTGTTAAAACAACCCGTTTTTTAGGGTTTTTTTCTCAGCCCGGTCACGTTTTTTACTAACCCAATTGAAACACTGGCCGTTAGGCGGCCGTCATATTACGTCACTGCATTGTTGGACTCTATGCGCATGCGTTGCCTTCACTTACTCTATGTTAAAAGCAAAGCGCGTTCCAGTATATCGCATGCGCAATACGGATTCCCCTTAAAACATTAGCTACTTCGTGTTTAGTTACAACCTTGCAACAGTATCTTGGGCTGCAAATCGAATGGACGACGCAGTGTGTGCATGCGCAAATTGTCGAGAACGCGCTTTTGAACTACGTGTAGAGCGGGTGGAACCGCTCTATACGTCAGAGTCTCTGCAAGCAGGAAATTGATGGAGGGAGGAGTAAAGAAGGGAAGAGCACGTAAAAACAAATACTTTTTTTCCCCATTTTATATATATAAACTTAATAAAAAAAATTGTCGATCAGACTGTATAATATATAAATAATCTAATAATATGCAAAACACCGGAAAACTTTACCTTCACTTTAAGAAGCTGCATGATGCAGCTTTAGAGATCTTCGGTGCAGGCTCACATGAGTCTGCAACCGATACTTAAGAAGCAGCGGTCTGATGACAGCTGCTTCTTAAACTATACGTCACCTCTGAGTTGGCAGTTTGCAATCAACCTGGACAAGTTCGACTGGGATGAATGACAACCCCTGTTTGCAAGCGAGGAGGGGGCAGGATTGCACACTTAGTGAAGTGTGCAATGTTAAATGCTGGCAGTGTATTGCTTCCCTCTGGCCTGATGTCAGGCATATAGGTTTGTAGGAGCAAACATTTTCTGTCCGGCCCTTACTAAATCTCAGCCTATATTAAATTATATATTTTTTTGTAATTTGTAGTAAAGCTCAAAAATGTTCAATTTTAGTTTTACTCTCTATGGATGATAAGTAAATTTTTTGCTAAATCGTACATTATGCACAAAAAGCACCCTATGTAAGTTCTTTGGATTAATTTGAAAATATATCTAATAAAATAAAAATATATAAATACATTATCATTATTACTTTCATGTAGGGAATGCGTTACTAGTTGAAAACCTTTGTTAAAAACGTATGGCTTGCGGGCTTTACATTTATTGTGAATAATGTTTAGTCTGTTTTAACTGCCACTTTATACACCGAATTATGAAAACTTTGCAATACTTTATGGATATATGCAGATTATAATAACGCTAAAAATAAAAATGATACAACAGGTTTATGCAAACTGCTTGGGACTGGTAAAAGTTTGGATTTTGGAATAGTTTGGATTTTGGAATATTTGCATCTTTAAAACTGTCTTGGGACAGTTGGGAGAGGGGAATCTTATGTCATTTAGACAATATTTACATGTCATAATACGGCTTATACATGTAACTAAAGGTAGTTTTATATCAACTTTTAATACTAGTGCAGGGCTCGACAAACCCAGGAGCCACGTAGTCACTGGCTCCTAAAATTTTACCCCTGGCTCCTAACTTTTTGGGGTTATTTCATATATCTATATACAAATACCACTGGCTGGCTCCTAAAAGTGTGCATGGCTCCTAAATATTCCTACTGGCTCCTACATTTTAAACAGATTTTTCGACCCCTGCTTTAGTGACTTACAGGCAGGGAAAATAGTAATGTTTGATACATTTTTTAAAATTTTATTTTTAAATATTAGTTAAAAGTTTGAATTTCCGGTTTTGGGAATATGTACTTGTAGTAATTGTTCAATGTGTAAAACTTAATATACTTTTTTGACTTTAGAGAGCAGTATGAGATGATTTTGTGAAAGTATCTTTTATGTATAGAATGCTATCCCAACATTGTCATCATTCAAAATTAGGACAAATATAGGGTGTGATTAAAAATGGAGTTTGGCTGGGTTCAAGATTCCAATATTAACACACACAAAACAATAACAAAAATATATAGAAATGCATCCCTTGTGCACTGTAAGGGATCCACAGACCTACTCGGTGGAAAAAATAGTAATATTGGCACTTTTTAAGTTATCGTATATGGTTAGTGTAATGTGCTTCCAAACATGGATGTGCAGTCATAATTTACATTTTATGCGTTGAATTCTAATACATGCTATTTTAAAAGTGTTTTTAAAGCACCCTCTATGTAAGGAAATCAGAGGTTAATATCACTGTTGTGTTTGTGTCACTGGAAAACAGTGTTATTGTCAACCAAAGATGTGAAATTATTGTTATGCAATACTGGCAACCTAAGAGGATAAATCATCATGTTGTTTAATAAATATTTTTTTGTGTGTATGTTTCTACCAACTAAGGGCTAGGAAGCATACATGCTTTGTTTAATATACAGATAAACATATGGTTAAAAAAATAAATTAAGGGAGCAGCATCCAAGTTAAAAGCAACACATTTTATTCCTTCAGATTAAAAGTTTATGATGAAAGTGAGCTCTAAAAATAACGCAAACTTACGCATTTCGCCTTGGTGGCTGTAGTCATAGATCTAAATCCCTCATCAAGAAGGCGTGTTATATACAACAGATTTCCACCTCTTTAACCAATTAAAATATTAAAAAACAATTAACTCTATGTCTGCTAGAACAAACCTTAGTAAGGTGATATGCTGTCAATGAAAGAAAGACATTTGATTATATAAGGGAAATTGTATGCAAAATATGAAAAAACAAAAAAACAAAACAAAGGGGAATTTAAGGATCACAGTGGTCATTTAATTCACTAAATCATATACCATCCTAATATACATAATATCCCAACATTAAACCAGTATCCAATTATTACACTACCGATTCTACAATATGCGAGGTACAAGATACACGATTAAATGTTTCACACGTCATATTGATATATGTAATGTATTAACGTATTTGGGGACATTCAATGTGAAGAAATAACTCCCAAAAATGAATAATTTCAAATTGTGAATGAAACCCTTTTGGTACAAGTGTTTTAAGTTTATGTATCCAGTAGTTTTCTTGCCTAGAAGGTTTGACTGCCTACTCCCTCCTCTACGTGGAAAGTGAACAACCTCAATTGCATTCCACTTGAAGGTATCCACATTTCCACAGTGGACATTAATAAAGTGCTGTGACAATGCTGAGCATTGTGTTTCATTAGAGATGTATCCTAAGTGCTCTCTTATGCTAGTGCAGTTGTCTCTGGTTGTGAGTCCTACATACTGTTTGAGATTTTGTGTGCATTCTATCAAATAGTTAACGTGATGTAGTGAAGCAGTTAATACAACCTTTGGTAGTAAAAGTCTCGCTTGTGAAATGAAAAGTAAAATTCTCTTCTTGCTTCAAAAATGAACAAGACTTACATCGAGTCTTGCCACATCTATATGTACCAACTACATGAAGCCATGAGCACCAATCATTGACATACTGGGTGAGAGCATATTGCCCAATGTCAGGCTTCTGGAGTAGACAAAATCAATTCCCTTTCCAATTATATGCTTCAATGTCTCATCCCCATATAGGATAGGTAGATATTTCCTTACAATATTGCATACTTCAGAGAATTGACTGGAATACTTAGTTACAAACTTTAAACCACTAGAGTTTATTTTGGTTCTTTTTTTTTCTGTTTAGTGGCTCAATTTCCTTATAAATTCTCTCAACCATTCCTTTCGGATAACATCTCTCAATGAAGCGCCTTTTCAAAGCTTCTCCCTCCTGTTCATCAGTACAGCTATGTTTCACTTGCAAAAACTGCCCTTTTGCTATCCCTTTAAATACATGCCTGGGATGGCAGATCTGTGTGTGTAAAAAGCTGTTTCCTGATATCGATTTATGAAACAAACCTGTATCAACTCTCTTAGAACGTGGATCTGAGGTCAAGAGAATATCTAGAAAAGCTATCTCTGTCTGATTCCAGTTATAAGTAAACTGTATTCCTTTATCAATCAGATTCAAGTATGTCACACATTGAATATACAGAGTTATATTCCCTCTCCAAACAAAGAGAAGGTCATCTTGAATCTTCTGTAAAATTGTATGTGTTCCCTGAAATGGTTTCTCTCCACATAAACATGGAACAGCTCCCTCCACCCCATTAAAAGGTTGGCGTAGGAAGGGGCAAACTTTGCCCCATAGCTGTCCCATGTCTCTGCAGATAGAAACACCCCTCAAACATAAAGTAGTTGTGTTTAAGAAGAAACTCAACAACTTCTAAAAGGTAAGTCTTGAATGATGAACTTAAATTAGTCTCAAAGTCCAGAAACAAAGAGAAAAGTCTAAAAGTGGCTCTAACAATGATCCTATACCTGAAACTATAGGTCAACCTTTTACTTCCTGAAGTCATTTATGAACCTTTGGTAAATGGTGGAAAATAGGCAATACCAGTCCACTTACATATAGACCTTCCATAGTTTTGTTTTCAAATATGCCTATTTCCAAACCATTATCCAACAGGGACATAAGTTATTTTTGAAACTTTTTAGTAGGATTGTTGCTCAATGGGGTATATTCCTCTATATCACTGAGCTGGTGTAAAGACTCTGCCACATAGTTGCTCCAATTCAGTATCACTGCACTACCGCCTTTATCTGAATTTTTTATTACCAGAGACCGATTAGATTGTAAAGTTATTATTGCTTCTCTTTCTCGCTTAGTTATCTTAAAATGCACATGAATTTTATCTTTTGATAAATCTGTGAGATCGTCCAGAACTCGTTTATCAAATAACTCCAATTGTTTGCCTTTCATGTAAGAACATGTATGGGGTAAAAACTTGACTTAGGTCTAATTGTTTTCCCTCTTAAACAAATGGTTAAATCATTGAGAAATATACTTTTATTTATCCACAATTCATTAGACTGTGTAACTTAATATTTCCATATCTTCATGAAAAAAAAATATAATTTCTGGAAAAAAGCACCCTCTATGTTCTTAGACCTTTAACT
Organism: Bombina bombina; assembly: GCF_027579735.1. Taxonomy (NCBI): domain Eukaryota; kingdom Metazoa; phylum Chordata; class Amphibia; order Anura; family Bombinatoridae; genus Bombina; species Bombina bombina. The sequence continues at coordinate 566,246,519 of NC_069503.1, forward strand.
AGAACCTCTTTAATATTGTTTAAAATAGTCTATATAAACAAAAATCTAATTATAATTAAATATATTTTAATGTGAATACTGGTTCTGCCCTTAATGTGTATATGTATGTGTATACTATCATAGAGCTCATAACAGGAAATGACAACTCAAGCAAGTTTACTCTCAATTTAAACACTTTAGCTGCAACATTCTTAATACATATATATTGCAAAAAAGCTAATTAAATATTGTACTATGTTATCTGACTATAGTGTCCCTTTAAAGGGACATTATGCACAAATATTTTCTGTGGCATAATATTCAATTTAGGCATTGCTTAAGTAGGTACATTGTTTATAAGGAATCTAAATAATTTGCTTACATTTAAATTATAATCACAGTGTAGCGTTTTTAACAATAGTAACCAATCCCTGTATACTTCAATGAATACGCTTGTCTGCAGGATATTCAGCTTGCTCCCTTCTTGGCCTGCAGTGAGCAAGCATGGTATTCCCTCTGCAAGCGCTATTGTGATGAGCGCAATAAAAATCTCATTCACAGTAGTGCTGTCAGATGGAGTTCTACCAAGCAGTGTTACCTCTCATGCTAGTTTTTTTGAGCAGCTCAGCAGGGAAACAGTTAATTAGAACAATTAGCAAACACTACACAATGCAGACTGCAAGGTGTGGTTCCCTTATTAACTGTTTCACTGCAGTGCCACACACAAAACTGGCCTTAGAGGGAATACTGCTGCCAAGTATCATAACTATTTGGCAGCGGTGAAGCTTTTAGCGGAAGCTTCAGTGGATACAAATTTTTTGTAACAGAGGTTATTTTGGATTGGCAACAGAGGTGCAAGCAGTGGATTGCAACCTTCTTCATAGAAGTTGCTGGCCATGTAGGATAGTTAGCGAGCCGACCCTGCAGTATAAACAGATAATACATGTGCATGAACTATCACATCAATTTGGGAGATAACAACTCATAATATCATATTTAGCAAATTCTTCTACAAAAATTGTCCCTCACACTTTTAGTTTTCAAAACAAGCTTTATTGATTTGCAAAAAAGAAAGAACGACATTACATAGGTATGACATTTTTACAAAGGGTACATTACATTGGAAAAATACTATCTGATATAAACAAATTTGCCCTTTTATGCTCCCTGAGCTTCTAAGAGCTAGTGTTTATTAAGCAGAAGCAGGATATTCCTGTTTACAAATAGAATGTCTTCAACTTCTTTCAGTATTGTCTTTGAGCTTGCTCCAACGAGTAGGGAGACTCGTTGTATATAATTAGTCTCACGACTTTCGCGTGACATGTTCATTGTAGCTTAACATCAGAAATAAACTGTTTTAACACTAAAGCACTCAGCAGGGTTTATCTCATACTGCTGAGAATTGGAAGTTTCTGACGTTATGGCCCAGACGGGCTAAAGAGGAAAAAGAGAGAGAAAAAAAAAAAAAAAAAAAAGGGGGGGGGGGGACGGTGGGGGAGGGGAAGATAGACAGGGGTGGCTGAGTAGGCAGGGACAGGTGTTTAGAGGGTTTTGGGGCGAGGGAGGGGAGGGCGGGGTGGTAGCCACACCCAAGGGGAGGGGGGTGTGTACGGCTGAGGTGGGGACATCTGGCACAGGTACAGGGTCTACCCCCCTAGTGCTTTGGGTAATGTTCCCATGTGTTCAGCTTTTGGTTTCCTGTTAGATTTCACTAAAGCCCTTTGCCCGACCATGTTAATGTCATCATTTCATGAGTGGCTAGTCTGCCTGTCTTAAGATAGTGATACCTTTCGAGCTTCAACAGCTCCTCTACTCTAGATCTCCACTCCTGCATGTCCGGCACTCGAGTTGCCTTCCAGTGCCTAGGTATTAGACCCTTCGCACTGTTTAGCATGAGCAGTAGGAGTAGGTACTTGTCTTCCCTCGTCACTTTAGGGAGTCCGTGGTAGATCAAATATGATGGTTTTGGTGGGATAATGACCCCTAGTATTCTGCTCATGTCTCCCAACACCTCCTCCCAATAGGGTTGTATTAGTGGACAACTCCACCAGATATGCAAAAGGGTTCCCTCCCCACCGCATCCCCTCCAGCATCCCCCACTTGTGTGTGGATAGATTTTTTGTAGTCTATGAGGGGTCAGGTACCACCTGCTGAGCAATTTGAAGTGGGTTTCCTGTATTCTCATTGACACTGAAGCTCTCCTGGCCCTATCAAAGATCTTGAGCCAATCTTTATGTTCTATTTCCTGATCTAGATCTGCCTGCCATGCCTGAGTATATCTCGGAAGAGAAAAGTCCCCCTTCAGTAGGAGTAATTTGTATATTTGAGAGATAAGATGGGTCGGGGTCTGTGACATTGTACAGAGAGTTTCAAAGATTGTCCTTTGCCTCGTGAGTGAGGCCCTGTCTTTGGGCACCCCCAGCCCCCCCTCTTGTCCCTCACACTTTTAATTACATTTTTATTTTAACTTTTTAACTTGTTATTTTTAATGTTTAATTAATATATACCCTTTATTTAAAGAAGAAAAGAGACACACTCAGCTGAGACAGAACAAAAGCTAGAATGACTTCCATGTCTGTGCATTTTCAGTGCCACTCAGGGTGCATACTTTTAGCACACTTTGCCTTTTCACAGATAAAAAATATTGTGTTGAATATCAGTCTGACCTGGCCTAATGACAGTCCAGCACCGAAATACCAGGCAATTCTTCTCTGAACAAGAGAAACAACAAACCCCAGACGTATGTTTCAGCTTGCTGTGGGCCTCGTCAGTGATTTGCAGTTGCATATCTCTAGGGCATGTGTGCAAGGAGTCCACGTCTTGTTTCCCCTTTTACTCTTACAGAGACCCAAGAGCAATTTGCATAAATAAGAAATAGATTTAGTGAAATAAGTACTTTCACAGAGCTAGATTTTAACCAGCTGTCAAGAGACATCATTGGTGTAACTGTGATGGCTGAACTCTCTGATGTCCCGGCAGTGCCCTGTAGGTTGGTAATTGTTAATTCCTGCAATAAATGTTTGTGCAAGTACATATAACATATGAAACAGAATTCAATATGATAATACACCTGCAGGAAATGTCTGAATTAATCATATATTGTGGCATTTCACTGTCTGGCATGTCTATTATCTGCTCTCATCTGAATGATGGAATAGTTGTGACTTGTCCTCCATTGCCTTGCTGGCTGGTCATCTCAAGTTCTGGCAGTGCAACATGCTTAAGGAAACAGCAGCTATTCACTGAGATGACCAACCAACAAATTTATAGAGGAAAAGTTAGAACCATGCCATCATTTATACCAGAGCAGATAATAGGCATGCCCGACTGTGAGCCGCCACAATACACATGTCCTTGAGATGTTTTCTCATCATATTTACATAACTCCCCAAATTCCAAAGAGGGACACCCTTTGGAGAGTGTGTGTAAATATACATATACACGTATACATAAATATAAAAGTTAGAAGTCCAATGAACCTTCGCTCTCAGGGGCCTTTGGATGGGCAATTATATTCTTGCCAAACCACTGATATTTAAACCTTAGAGATGTACATGTAATAATTAGAAATTAATTAGGGAAGAATTAATTAAGCTGGGTAAGTCTGCAGTCTAGCTGCTATGTCAGCAGTTAAGAGGTTAACACACCCTTTCACAATGCAGCAGCCAGGGGGCTGGGGGGCAATGCAGGACAGACAGCACTGCAGTGGGACAGACCTCCTAAATCGGGACTGTACTGTGAAAATTAGAGCAGTTGGGTGGGGGGTCTGTATTTAGTTTGTTTTATATGTTATATGTATACGTTTCATGGAGTAATTAACAATTACACATCTAGAGGACACTGCCAGGACATCAGAGAGCTGCTAATGTTTGCGCTCCTCTCTTTCAATTCCTTTGGACTTGTGCACACACTAACGAAGAGGTCATGCTCATGTCACATGTCACACATGTGCAATTAAAGCATGTGGCCATGAAAAATATTCTATAAATATATTATTCACATAGTCTATACTATTGGTCTTGGGGCATGCTCACAGACAGGATCACTCTGCCTTCGTTCAAGGGGCATCTTGCCCTTGAGTCACACTCAACACAGAGCGGGATTTTTGAAGTTATAAAAAAAAGTTTATTTTTCATACAAGTTGTCATATATTATTGCTTTTTATTAAAAAAATAGATTAGCTTTGCTTTTTAGTGTGTATTCTGGACATTTAAGTACCCAGTCCAGTTTCTTTTACTCTCTTTCAGTTTCTGCGAACGTTTTTAAAACCATGGATGTTTTTATAATCTAGGAATAAAACAAATAGTGTTACCAATACTATATTCTCCAACTGTTTAGTAAATCATTATATTTGCAAGTCTGGTATAGCATCTGCAGCAAATCTAAATGGAAACCCAATGAGATTTTTTTAATTGCACAAAATGCTGTTGAACATCAATGAACTTCCTCACATGTGGAAAGCTTTTAGAAAATTGATAGAAGGAAATGGATTTAAAGGGTTTAGTCCTTATTTAAATTTAAAAAAAAGAAACGTTCACAGCTGTCAAAATAGCTAATGAAATGTCATTCTGTGGTACAAGAGGAACAATTAGTGTGTCAAATGATATAATACTTCCCTTGTAGAAAGCGCTGATGGGACCTTGTATGAATAATTAGGTCCAGTGCTATTCTCTTTCTTGAAATGTTACATTTTGAGATGTTCCAGTACTAATTAATTTGAAAAAGATAAGCAGCTCTCTACATTTATCTTCAAATTAAAATGTCTTAGAATCACATCTGTTACATATGATATGAAACTGTTATTTTTTTTTTTTGCTTAATCGCTCCCCCAGTGAAGTATGTTTAAAGGGAGTTTAACATTTAATTCCCCATAAAAAAATGTAATTACTCACTATAATTTATATATATATATATATATATATATATATATATATATATATATATATATATATATATATATATATATATATATATATATATTGCAGTACACTTTAATTTTCATTTCATTTTTTATGCAGATCATTTGCAATGCTTTAAAGGGATATGAAACCCAACCTGTTTCCTTTGTGATTCAGATAGAACATGCAATTTTAAATAACTTTCTAATTTACTACTATTATCACATTTTCTTTATTCTCTTGGTATCTTTTGTTGACAAGTAGTTAAGCTGAGAAGTATGCATGTGTCTGTAACACTACATCATAGAAGTTTGGCAACAATTGTATACATTTGCAAAAACACTAGATGGCAGCAAATTTGATAATTGAGAAACTTTTTTTTTTTTTTTTTTTTTAAATTGGATGCTCTGTCTGAATCACAAAAGAAGACATTTGGGGTTCTTATCCCTTTAATTTCTGATGCAAATATACAATTCTTTCAATGCCCCTTCAAATTCTTGAAATGTATTTAAATTATATGGGAGTGTTAGATATGTATGAATCTTTTGGGTTATAAACATCAATATAAGGAGAGGTAATGAAGTAGGGCTAATAAAAATGTGCTATTATTTTCACTACTGCAAAACTAAACATGTTTGAGATGGGGATGAGAATGCACATGACAGTTGTATGGACAGAATGAAATATTACTAATCCTGTGATAACTCCTAATGGAAACAGTTTTGAAAATGTATCCATACTGCAGAATAGTACTAATTTAATTTAAAATTAACATAAATTCCACTAGGTTTTTCTAGGGGTGTATCTCTGATATAGGGGTAGATTTATGAAGCAGCTGATGCTGTTTGCGACCCACTCTGCTTCAGGTCCGCCTAAAGCAGAAGTTAAGAAGCAGCGGTCATAAGACCGCTGCTCCTTAACTCGACCGTCACCTCTGAGACGGCGGACAGCATTCAGCCTGATTGGATACGATCGGTTTGATTGACACCTCCTGCTAGCGGCCGATTGGCCGTGAATGTGCAGGGGGCGGTATTGCACCAGCAATGATAAATGCCGACAGCGGATCATGTCCGCCCACACAATAGTAAATCGGCCCCTCAATCTTCATTTCCTAGATTTTGGTAGCAAAATGACAGTGTTTTTGTAAACAATTTTTTTGCAATGCAGTGCTTTATAGTTGATTATAGTTAATTAGTTTTTTGTTCATCTAACACACTGTGCTATTGAAAGTGATTCTGACTGCATGAAGAGTTTAAAAAAATCACAAGTGGTGCAGCACAGTATTTCACAGCATTACATGTTAGAATGTGTGTATAGGTAAGAAAAATATTTTTTTTTTTTCAAGTGTTAAATCGTTGTATATAATCATTAGATGAATGCAAAGTTTCCAATTGTCCCAATTGGGAAATATGTATGGCATCAGTTCTGTGGGGGAAGTATGAGAATATTTTTATAATTTATGATTAGAAGTTAATACACTCAATTTATGTTTCAAAATTGCAAGGGAAATTTGCAAAAGCAGATACAAGAAATGGATTTGTCTGGAATGAGTCAGAGGGGCCGAAGGGCCGAATGGCCCCTGTTTACCGCTGCTTCTTAACTAGTCCCCTGCCTCTGAGGCTGCGGACATCAATCCACCCGATCCTATACGATCAGGTTGATTGACACCCCCTGCTAGCGGCCGCAAATCTGCAGGAGGCAACATTGCACAAGCAGTTCACTAGAACTGCTTGTGCAATGTTAAATGCCGACAGTGTATGCTGTCGGCATTCAGCGATGTCTGGCGGACATGATACACTACATCGTATCATGTCCACCAGACTTTGATAAATTGGCCCCAATGTCTAAAGTGCTGAATCTTTTTTTAAGCAGAAAAATAACCTAAAAATTTGTAAATTCTTTTTATTATAGGACCCAAAAATATATTTTCTTTATTGCATCAAAAATAAGATATTTAAATGTATTTTAGCAATAAATGCAGATGATCTTATACTGAGCTATGTATATATAATGTATGAGAAATAGAGAGCGTTCCCAATACATATAAATGTTATGCTTGTGGGCCACAAAATTATACTCTTTCATATGCATTTTCTGTCCCTTTAATCATTTATAAGAACTAAGAAATGGTGAAAAATACCAGGAAATAGAATAAAGGTCACTCCACCCTGACCTCTACAAGTTCAGTGTATTTCTTTAAAAAAGGAGAAAAAAAGCAAAAGTTTTGCTTTTTTTCTTCTATCCCCAGCAGTATAACAAACCTCATTCAATCTATGTGACACACCAAAAGGTTTTCCATTTTGTCTGTTTCTACAAAGGGCTTTTATATGCGATGTATGGCTTTAGATCTCATGAAGAACATGTCGACTTCCAGATGTTAGTGTAGAAGAGAAAGAAAGGCAGCAATTATAGGAAGCATAAATCAATGTAACTTTATTTGTAGCTATTTTAGTTACAGCCACTTGTATATATTTTTAGGATCAACAAGGACTGTGTAGATTAGAAGATGTTTCTAAATGTGCACAGACAGGACACTTTACTATTAATAAAAAAATGTGTATCTCATTTATCTCATTTTAGAAAAACACACACCAAATATAGAAATACTTATATAGAGTATAAATAAATAATATACATACACATACATTAAAATATATTTATATTTATTATTTAAACAGAACTAATAATAATAGAGAGATAAATTTCCAAATTCGGAAGTCCAAAATACAAACTTTTTAAACAATAATTTAAATAAATAAAATGATCAAAAACAAAATTTTTTCCCTGCCTGTAAGTAACAATATTCTCTGCCTGTGACTTTGGTTTGGATTTTGTGTTCTAAAAGGCAAATAATAGTCTAGTCTATATTTATTTAAAATAACAAATATTTCCTTTCACACTGCGCCGCTGCAAGGGGTCGCGGCGTCTCCTTCCCTGCTCGTTGCCAGGGGCAGTGTCGACTCTGGGTACGTGCGGGGCTGACATCATTGCTGCACACTCTGGATGCCGTTCTAAGCTCAGTGGCGCAAATCTGCGCCTATTTAAATGCTCAAAGGACGATCTGTCACTGCCCAAGTATAGGTGTTAATTTGTGTGCTCCTGGGTGTGACAGATCGTTCTTTCTTGTGCCTGATAACTGTTGCTGAACCTGCATGTCTGACTACGCTACCTGCCTTAACCGTTAAACTGCTGGATTGATCACTGTTGCTGAACCTGCCTGTCTGACTACTCTACCTGCCTTAACCCTTAAACTGCTGGATTGATCACTGTTGCTGAACCTGCCTGTCTGACTACTCTACCTGCCTTAACCCTTAAACTGCTGGACTGCTTTTACTGTTGCCAAACCCTGCCTGCCTGACCATACTAGTGGTTTATCCTTGGACTGCTTTATTGTTGCCAAACCCTGCCTGCCTGACCATTCAATGGTTTATCTTTGGACTGCTTTTACTGTTGCCTATCCCTGCCTGCCTGACCATTCTAGTGGTTCATCCTGGGAGTGCTCTTCTGTTGCCGCTGGGGACTGTCTGGCCTGTGGTGAGTACTGCCTTCCTCATCTCACTAACTTTCTCTGCTCTGGGATATTCCCTATCATTC